>NW_026294424.1:97121253-97163753 GCF_007827085.1 Peromyscus californicus insignis
CTTTTGTTCTCTCAGCAGACAATTTTCTCTGCTTTTTCATATACAGGGAGGAGAAATCACTACCTGAGCCCAGCTTTTAGAGAGTTAGAACTTACTATTCAAGCATTTACTTCTCTGAATATAAAATTCCAAATCCCCAGGAAGAAAGAATCTGATTAGTTTAGCTTGATGGGTCTAGTTTTCATCCAATCTACTGTGCATAAAATCCATAGAGTAAATGTGCCCTAAGAGTTTTATGCCAACTTGGCACAAGCTAAAGTCCCCTGGCAGGAGGGACCAACAACTGAGGAACTGCCTCCGTAAGGTCTGGCTGCAGGTAAGCCTGCAGAGCATCTGCTTAACTTGTGATTTACAGGGAGGGCCCAACCTATTGTGGATGGGGACATCCCTGGGTGGTGGTCCTGGGTTCTATAAGAAATCAGACTGAGCAAGCCCCAGGGCACAAACCAGTAAGCAGCACTCCTCCATGGCCTCTGCTTCAGCTCCTGCCTCCAGGTTCCTGTCCTGACTTCCTTCAGTGAGACTACGATGTGGAAGTGGAAGTCTTTGGTCATGGTGTTTCATCACAGCAATAGTTTGTTCCTGTGAGGGCTGGTGAGAGAGTTCACCCGGGAAAGACACTGCCACTCTCGACAGCTTGGGTTTGAACCCCAGGACCCACCTGGTAGGAGAGAACCTACTTCTGCAAGTTGTCCTCCGAACCTCACACAGACGAAATGCACATCCCAATGAATAAAGAAATAAAATATCCTTTAAACTTTTTTCCTAAAGAGAAGAGTTTGCTTTTGTTTGTGAAAGGACAGTAGTCATGTGTGCGTGTGTGTGTGTGTGTGTGTGTGTGTGTGTGTGTGTGTGTGTGTGTGTGTGTGTGTTTGGGAGAGCATATTCATTGACTGTAAACAATCTCTCAACGATCTAATATATATCATAACCCTATTCATTTTTAGGTTCTCATTAGTCTCATCTACAAAACATTCTGAAACGTATTATTGCGATCCAGATCTGGAATGATTGTATTGCTATATATTGCAAATACATACTTTACATGCACAAAGAAAAACAAGTTAAGAGAAAAATCCTGAAAACTAATAATGTTATAAACTTCGGGAATATATGAACAACGTCTAAATTTTTGTTCTTACAAAATATCTATGTGGTAGGCTTTAAAATGGCCCATAAGTTAGGCTCATCCTAACGTCACCAACCTGCGAAGTCTACTTCAGCTGACACATTGTGGACATAATAATCTTGGATGAGAAGATTAGCCTGAGCACGTTAATGTTATAATCCTAAGTGTCCTTATGTAGGAGGAGCCAGAAATCATGCAGCACAGAGAGGAAGGCCTGATGGAAGCAGGGGCTGGAAGGATGCTCCAGATAGACACAGGAAAGGTTCAGGACCCACGTGACACAGGAGCCCCCACAGAGAACCAGTCACGCCAATGCATTGGGGAGACTTAGACTGATCTGGACTTCTGACCTCCAAAACAGAACTACAAAAGAAGACACATGTTTTGCTTTAGGCCACTGTGGATATGGTACTAACATAATAAAATCCTCATTTTAGGACTCAAGCTTCCACTATAGGGCTTGTATCAAAACTAGCACAGAACTTTCTCTTGCTACGCAAGCTCATGAACGTGGCCTCCCAACTCTGTGTGGCCATCTTTGACACAGCACCATGATGCTTGGGGAAGGAAGGCGTCATGCCTAACTACTTCCTTTGGATCATCCAGCTTTAAGATGATTTCCCAAGTGCTTCATTGTGTGAGAGGATAATGTGGGCCCTAAGCAGGCACAGCAGATCAGCACCCTCCTCTGAGAGAAGGGTGTGTTGCTGATGTGCTAGGATGCTGATGAGGAAGGGCACCTGGAAAATGACCCAGCTCTGGAGAAACGGTGACCTCAAACCCAGAGGAATGTGGCTTTGCCTTCACCATGGAAGTACCCCCAAGTATATATTAGGAGACATTAGGAAATACAACACAGAGGAAGCCCCGGGCGATTCTGCATTGGGTTGGTGCTGTGGGATGTTCTGTATGGCAAATGTGTTGCTGATTAGTCAATCAATAAAACACTGATTGGCCATTGGCTAGGCAGGAAGTGTAGGCGGGACAAGGAGGAGAATAAAGCTGGGAAGTGGAAGACTGAGTCAGAGATACACTGCCAGCCGCCACGATGACAAACAGCATGTGAAGATGCTGGTAAGCCACGAGCCACGTGGCAAGGTATAGATTAATGGAAATGGATTAATTTAAGCTATAAGAACAGTTAGCAAGAAGCCTGCCACGGCCATACAGTTTGTAACCAATATAAGTCTCTGTGTTTACTTGGTCAGGTCTGAGCGGCTGTGGGACTGGCAGGTGAGAGAGATTTGTCCTGACTGTGGGCAAGGCAGGAAAACTCTAGCTAAAGGATGGTGTAACAGAAATGACCTGATCTTTGAATAGGATCTTAGAGGTCAAGGATGGGATAAGCGTCCCAGGCTGAGGAAACAGTGCCCTTGGGGTGTTGTGTACAGTTGTGTAGTCCTACTATGTGGCAGTCAGTCACGGGTAGGCATTGAGGTCCTCTGTCACAAATTTGGTTATAAAAATTTCAAGCATAAAACTATGCTGGAAGACCATCACAGTGACATGTACATATGGATTCCAGGCCCCACCAATTGTATTATCACACACCCGTGTTTCCAAACACACACTCAAACAAGAAAGCAGCAGTACACACTACTGAGGACCCTGAGGGGCTAATAAATTAACTTTATGTGGTTATTTTCAAAGTTGGACTTCCAATAAAGTCAAGTTATATGATTATATACATTCACACACAATACATGAGTGTGTGTGTGTGTGTGTGTGTGTGTGTGTGTGTGTGTGTGTGTGTGTATGAGAGAGAGACAGAGATAGAGAAAGAGAGAGATGTTGGAAACGGAAGCTGGGCTTCAAGCATGCTCTACCACTGAGCTACACTCCCCAACCCCCAAAGATACTGTTACAGCACCCACAGACTGCCGGATACTTCCCCCTGTCATGAAGGCAATTGCTTACTTTGGGATTTGCTTTGTTCTAGAAACTGTGAACGTGTTTTTGCTGATTAAGGGATACTGGACTTACAACTTAAATTATACTTGGCAGTTTAAATTCCCCCATTCACCTGATAATTGGATTTCCAGCTTCTAGATTTTTATGAAGGTTAGATTGTCAAGCCTTCTTAGGGTTTTTAAAGTTTTATACACTCTTTATGGTAATTTAAGTATGCAAGTAAGGGTGTCATGAATATGTATGATAAATATGAGGCAAATGAAAAGATGCACTGAGAAATAAGATCTTATAACTGAGCGCTCTGCTGGTGAATATCCCAGGTGAGAAGGCATTAGAAAAGAGGCATTTCTGGGAATATATGAAATCTAATTTAGAACCACACCTTAGTTGGGTTTTCCCAAACTTCTCTCATAAGAATTACCTGAAGAGCTTATAACAATGAATAATATATTATTTGATTCCCAAATTCTACTTGCTTATCTTAGGGTAGGGCACCAAAACCTGTACTCTGGCAGAGGATAAAGACAGACTGAGCAAATCCTCATTCTGTGGTACTCAGACTTGACTAAGTGTATTTAAATCTATCTCCCTAGTTCACTTGTACAAGATCTTAGTAAGCTTCTATTAATGACTTATAATATGTTTCCTTTCTATGGTCAAGAATGACAGGGCAAGTCTTTTCAAACTAGTAAGTGTTAAGAACCAACCAGAGGGCTTAGGAGATACTCAGCTGCCACAGTGCTTACAGAGCAGACATGGAGAATTTGATCTCCAGAGCCCATGCTTAAAATATAGAGAGATAAGTGGATAGGTGGGTAGGTAGACAGAGAGATAGATAGATAGATAGATAGATAGATAGATAGATAGATAGATGATAGATTGATAGATAGATAGATAGATGATAGATAGACAGATAGATAAGATAGATGATGGACAGACAGACAGACAGATATGTCTGAGTGTGGTAGTGTGAAGAGGCTAAGGCAGGCCCTTGGGGCTTGATGGACAGTCAGCCTAGTCTACTTGTCAAGCTCCAGGCAAGTGAGAGGCCATGTCTCAAGCAAAATGAAGACACAAGAAACACTATAAAGGGAATCTCTTAGTTAGGGTTTCTATTGCTGTGAAGAGACACCATGGCCACAGCAACTCCTATAAAAGACAACATTTAATTGGGGTGGCTGTAGCTAGAGCCTTGCCATGTAGCTCGTGGCTTACTGGCATCTTCACATGCTGTTTGTCATCGTGGCGGCTGGCAGTGTCTCTCAGCCTTCCACTTCCCAACTTTATTCTCCTCCTTGTCCCACCTATACTTCCTGCCTGGCCACTGGCCAATCAGTGATTTATTTATTGACCAATCAGCAACACACTTGACATACAGACCATCCCACAGCAGGTGGCTCACTTACATTTCAGAGGTTCAGTCCATTATCATCATGGCAGGAAGCATGGTGGCAGGCAGACATGGTGCTGGCTACATTTTGATCAGAAGGCAATAGGAAGTGGACTGTCTGTCACACTGAGTGAAGCTTGAGCAAAAAGAGACCTCAAAGCCTGCCTCCCCCCCCACAGTGACACACTTTCTCCAACAAGGCCATACCTACTTCAACAAGGCCACACCTCCTAATAGTGTCACTCCCTTTGGGATTATGGGGTCAATTACATTCAAACTACCACAGGGTACCTGAGGAATGACATCTGAAGCAGATGTCTGGTCTGCACAAACACACAAACACATGTGAGTGTTCATAAGCACACATGCACCTGGACACTTTTGTTTGGGTGGGAGCTCCACCTCAGCCCCTGGCAGCCTGGCATCCTATACCCAAAGAGTCTGGAATGTTCTGGTGGAAGATCCACCTCAACTCCCCTCCCCCATCTCTTTCCCCAAACCTGCCCCTTCAAAGCCCGCCAAAGATAGCTCCTCCCACAGAGAGGCCCAAGACTATTCCCACAGGGTATTTAAGCTGCATCCCAGAAAACAAGACGCGTGGTTTTCTGGTCTCTCATCCCCATCTCCTCTCTAGGGGGCTAGAGAATCACCCAGGAATGCTTTACCTGTTAAACTGGGACTTTTTCTAATTCGGTCTGATCTGGTCTGATTTGGATTGCTGCATTGGGGAGAGACCTATGGTGGTGTAAAAAACTTATCAGCTTCTCTCTCTCTCTCTCTCTCTCTCTCTCTCTCTCTCTCTCTCTCTCTCTCTCTCCCTCTCCCATATGATATTCTCCCATATGGAATATGATATTCCATAGTTTTAACAAGCTGTGGGGTCTAAGCTCTACAATCAGGAAAGGAAGTGGACCTAGGGATGCCGGGGAGTGGGGGGACTGAAGACAATTTAAGGAGTTGTACACAGATAAGACATTTTATTCACCAGTACATTGGTGTGGTGGTTTGAAAAATGGCCACCATAGTTGATAAACTGTTTGGGAAGGATTAGGAGATGTGGCCTTGTTGGGCAAGGTGTGTCACTAGAGGTGGGCTTTGAAGTTTCAAAAGCCCACTCCAGGCCCAGGGTTTCTCTTTCTGCCTGCTGCCTGTGGATCGGGATGTAAAGCTCTCAGTTACTGCTCTAGCACCAGGCCTGTCTGCTTCCCACCATGACGATTGTGGACTAACCCTCTAGAACAGTAAGCAAGCCCCCAACTAAATGCTTTCTTTCATGAGTTGCCATAGTCATGGTGTCTATTCATAGCAATAACAGTGACTAAGACAACTGGACACTAGGCAGACAGATGCTGGCAGGTACCCAGACACACCAGCATGTCCAATCCATGTACAGGAAGGCAAACCTCTGACCTTGAGGCTTTATTCATATGAAATCTCTACAAAGTGACATTCTGCCAGGAAAAGGGATACAATGTTACATCTCCGTTTACTTTTAGGTTCTCCAGACATCCAGTGTCAGCCATGTTTTAGTTGACATACGTCCATATCTGCGCCATGTTATCCAAACATAGACTGGCCCATTTAAACTTCCACACCCTCACATGCTCTCAGGCACTGCCTGGGCTAGCTACTATACTACTGTGAAAGTTTGAGTCATGTTGTGATAATTCCTTCCCTAGGGAGACATAACATGTCCACTCCCTCCTTATATGGCTCCGACCACAAACCAAAGTACAATTCTATCTAAGTTCACCCTGGGAAACCAATGGCTTTACTGTGCTTACTTACAGAGCATGGATGTGGGGCTATTTACAGGACTGTGGGGGACACAGAGCAAGAAAGTCTTCCCCATAGCCACATAGATGGAGTCTTCCTTCCATTAACCTTTTCCAGCCTGCATACTTCACCTCCCAAGATTCTGAGGCCTTGTGCAGTCAGGCCAGAATTGTGTAAAAGTGACGGAGAAGTACCGAAGGGAACAGCTGGAATCTCAGGTGAGGGTCCAGTGACCCTCCTCGCTGCCTCCTTCCCTGAAGGCATGATAGCAGTCAACAGGCCAGCTTGCTGGTGACCATCCTTGCAAGCAGACACAGCTGATCAGATGCAAATGGCAGCAGTTTCCCTGCGAGGGCTGAGTAGCGAGGCCTTGGGGACAGTGCGTGATCAAGACAAAAGGAAATCGTGTTCCTGGAGCTCTTGGAGGTACAGGGCTTCAACATAGTCTACCATTGTTTCTGACTCACAGTGTCGGCAATGTTTTTATTACAACAGTTTGCCATGTGCCCCAAACCATACATCACGGAAGAAGGCGGAATGAGGGTCAGTCTACAGTTTCTGGGGTGAGCGCCTGCCTGATCCATGATGAAGAGTACGGGACATTTGTTTCCCCATTTCCCCTTTTATTATTAAAGATGATCGGGTAATTGCTCTGGCAAGAGAGAGGATCAGGACCACTCTCTGCTTCTAATTCCTTGGCTCAGCTTCTTGCCCAGGACCTTGCTGATTAGAAGTGTAGTTCTCATAAAGAAATTTCCACCCGCTTGGGATATATCAGTGAGTGCATACTAGAGTCTAATAGTTACACAAGCTGCATTCTTCTCTACATAGTCGTCTTCAGGGTTCATATGGTGTGAGGCTTATCTGCTTCTGTCTGCTGAGCTGAGGCCTTACCCTGGCTCTCATCTTCTCAGACATACTGCTATATTGGAAAGTCTTGCCCAGAGGTCACCAGCAAGGCCACCGATTCCCTGTGTGGAGATTGGACAAAGTCCTGAGTCAGTGTGTATTGTTGACATGGGCACAGCCACGTCAAGGACCCCAAATGGCTCAGAGCCAAGGGAATGGCAAGGCCTTTCCCTGGTCCCAGTGTGAATGCTGAGTCAGTCTGCAGACACTATCAGCTACAGCCTCCTCTTCTTGGATTTCTGCATCCTGAGACTGTTCCCCCAAAGAGGCCCCATGAGATTAGCAAAACCTGCCTCCGTATTCAGCTGTGTACAATAATGCTGCCTTCTTGATCCAGATGTATCAAATAAACAAGTTGAGTTTGCAGGTTACTGGTATGTCTCCGTCAGAGCACACAGCCCACCCAGTCCCAGCTTGTCTGTCATGTCTTCATTCCCTCATGACGCTGGTCAGATCAAGTCCAGCGCCATGCAAATGACTGCAGGACATTCTCCCCCAAGTTACCCTCTTTTTTTTTTTTTTTTTTTTTTGGTTTTTCGAGACAGGGTTTCTCTGTGTAGCTTTGCGCCTTTCCTGGTACTCGCTTTGGAGACCAGGCTGGCCTCGAACTCACAGAGATCCACCTGGCTCTGCCTCCCGAGTGCTGGGATTAAAGGCGTGCGCCACCACCGCCCGGCCAAGTTACCCTCTTAAGGGACTGTCTTCTTTTCATTTCTCATTGCTGTAACAAGAAAGGGTATATTTTAGCTCCCGATTCTCTGTCACAGCCAGTTCTTGCAGGGAAGTCCTAGCCAGCAAGCAGTAGGAGCTTGAAGCAGATGGTTATCGTCACATCCACAGCTCACAGCAGAGAGAGGATGGATACATGCTCTCAGCTCACATTCTCCTTTTTAACATACACTCTGAAACCCAATCCAGGGAACACACCACCCACTATTAGGTTAGGGTCTCCTGCACCAATTATCGTTAAGACAATTCCTCACAGACATGCCCACAGGCCAGCCTAATCTAGATAACTCCTCATTGAGGTTCTCTTCCCAGGTGATTATTATGTGTCAACTTGATAATTAAAACTAACCATCACAGAGCCCTTCGTATATTCCACTGAATCCCAGTAAGCCAGTTGCTACCACAGAAAAGAGTGTTATCCTAGGACTCAGAAGAGGTGGGTTTAAATTCTACCTCTTCTACTTATTAGCTTTGTGGTTGTGGGTGGTTAAATAATTTCATTGTCTGTAAAATGATGTTGATAATATTTACCTTAGTATAATCATAAAAATTAGGTGAAGTAACGTGTAAAATGTGTCTAAAGAATGTCTGGCATCTTATAATAAACGTCAATAAGTGTTAGTTTCCTTTCTTGCTCTACTTCTGACTTAGTCAGACACATGCTAGAACTTTTCCCTCTTAGGGCTGGTCATCCAGGTACCACAGATGTGAATCGCTTTAAGGACCATATAGAGGCAGAATCAGTGCCAGACTTTAACAAGGATATCTGGTTTCCTACATTCTTTCTTTTCTCTTAGAGAGAAAAGCAGAAAGTGAACACAGATTGAGAAGTAGTTGCCACAGACACATGAGAAAACTCAGTAAAGGGTGACGTCCCAAGGGCCAGTGAGAGAAAAAAGCTTCACTTGTAAACGAGAGGGTCATATCACAATGTCAAAAGGTCAGACACCTCCAAGGGCTATGAGTTGAGACACTGAAGAGAAATCAAGCAAACCAGAGTGTTTATTGGACTTAGTGACTCAGAGGTCATGGTGGTTGTAGCAAGCGTCCTTCAGTGGACCCCAGCAGGAGGAGTGAGTAGGAAAAGGCAAGTAGACAGAACAGCATGGACCGTGTTTTCCAGTTTGACTCTTAGGGGAAGGAAAGAGGTAGACCAGTAGTTCCTGGCAGATCCTGGATGAGAAGTTCTGCCTCCAGAGGATGTAGCTGTTCAAGGCAACGTGGGGTGAGGAGGCTGCAGCAGAGAAAAGAAGGGTCTAGAACTTAAAGACAGGGCAACAGGAGGGAGAAGTTCTTGAGGAGGCAGAAGAGACTGGGAGCAGAAATTTGGAGGAAATACAAGCCTTAGAAGGAAGGGATTTTCCCACTGGAACAGGGTGGGGGCACGGGTCCACTTAAAGATTAAGATTCAGGAAGTCAAGGAATGCTTCTTAGACGGCTTCTGTTTTCTCCGCCAAGCTTGAATAGTTTCTCTTCTATTAGCAAAGGGGAAAGAAGGGCAGAGGACTAGAGAGTAGGAATGAAGTGAAAACGAGGAGGGTGGGAGGAGGAAGGACAGCAGAGCAGCGCAGAGGGCCAGCCGAGGGCGGTGACTCTTCTGTTACATTAGGACCCATGTACAGGGCCCTGGGTTCCTCCAGACACTGCAGAGGAGAAAGCTCGGTACCCATGGTGCAGCACAGCAGCATGACAGACACCGGGCTTTACCAAGTGTGACCTTCACCCAGGCCTTACCACTGTTCCTGGCAGCTGAAGCCTGAGTTCACTGAGAAAGGGAGCTAGAAATGATTGGAAGTAGCCTACACTTGTGGTAGAGAGAGGTGTTTGGTAGGACAATGGTCAAGTGTCAAAGGGTCAATATTGATGTACTTATAGGTTGGAGTCTTTCCTGAGGCCTGAGTTTTCTATTATTGTGTTCCCTGAAATATTGTGCACGCTAATAAACTTATCTGGGGTCAGAGAACAGGACAGCCACAATATTAAACATAGAGGATAGGCAGTGGTAGCACACGCCTTTAATTCTAGCATTCCAGAGGCAGAAATCCACCTGGATCTCTGTGTGTTCAAGGATACAGCCAAGCATGGTGACTCACGCCTTTAATCCCAGAAAGTGAGCCTTTAATCCCAGGAAGTGATGGCAGAAAGCAGAAAGGTATATAAGGCGTGAGGATGAGAAACTAGAAGCTTTTGGCTGGGTAAGCATTCAGGCTTTTACTAGCAGTTCAGCTGAGATCTATTCGGATGAGGACTCAGAGGCTTCCAGTCTGAGGAAACAGGATCAGCTGAGGAACTGGCAAGGTGAGGTGGCTGTGGCTTGTTCTGCCTCTCTGATCTTCCAGCATTCACCCCAATACCCAGCCTGGATTTGTTTTTATTAATAAGACCTTCTAAGATTCCTGCTGCAGTCCTGAATATAGTCTACACAGGTCTTTCACAATGGCTTTTACCCTATGTACTGAAAGGACCAAGCAGACGCCATAACAGCTCAGTCTTCTCTCAGAGATCAGGCCTCAAGTTCAGTTTCCTGAGATTCCAGCAAGCAGTTTCTGGGAAGGCCATGAACAAAAGACATATTAGTCCTTGCTCCTTTTCTGCACGTACTCTGACCGCTCAATCTTCAGCCAATTGTTTACTGTCTGGGACCCCTCACCAACTTAGAGCTACATGCATGGGTCATTGTGAAAGCCTGGGCCACTGAGTCAGCCCCCACAGTCAGTATGTGCTAGGTTAGCCAGCCTCCATGGCAGCTCAAGGACAAAGCCTGGGACTTGTCCAGGCCTGCCCCAAAATGGATAACTGTAACCCCCAAATGACCCTAGCCAATTAAAAGTTACTAACATGATTGCCACTCACATAAACCCATCCTGAGTCTGTTCCTATGTAGTCTGTAGACCCCAAGCTCCCCTTGCCTTAAAAACCCTGTGCATTGCTACTCAGGGTCTCTCCTGCTCTGCTGCTGCATCAGACGGACAGAGAGTCCCGAGTTAACTTGTAACAATACAAAGACTCTTTGGTTTTGCATCGGATTTGGTCTCTTGGTGGTCTTTGGGGGACTCTGGGTACAACATGTACAATGTCATAATGCAGATTTAAAACACAGGCTATTAAAAAAAGGCTTCAGAACGAGACCTACCCTGCCAGCCTCTTGACTGTGACCTTCCTACCCTCCAGAACCTTAAGAAACCTGCTGTTTGTTGCTTAAGTGACCCAGGCTGTGGTCCCTGTTTTGATGCCCTGACCTAATTAACATTCTGTGCTCCAGACATCTCAAATTCCATGTGTCTGAAACAGTTCATCCTCTGCCCCCATGCTCTCCAAACAAACAACACAACAACCCACACACCTGCCTTTGGCCCATTGTCTCCCTTAGTGGCTCAGGTGGAAAACCTGAGAGGCTTCTGTCTCTACCTCACTGTCTACCGATCTTTTCTCCATCTAGCAGTTGGAGAAAACCCTGTGAGTAACTAATCAGATGAGTTCCTTAACACTGTCAGTGGCTTCCCACTGCCCTTATAATGAGGTAACCCCCTGCAGCATCCGACCGTGCTCTTCATGACCTGCCTGTGTATTACTCTCCCCCAGCAGCCCTGGACTCCTTACCCAATAGGTCTCTGTCTACCTTGAATGTCTGACTCTCAAGCTCACACTGACAGAGATAAATTGTGAATCACTTGGTGCTGTGATTGGATGCGATTGCAGCATGAACTAGGTAGGAAGGTGGAAGGGACTAGATGGCTGAATGGCTGGATCTGGGGCTGGAGATGTGGCTCAACTGGCAGAGCATTGGTTTAATACACATGGAGTCCTGGGTTTAATTCTCAGCACTGCGCAAAGCTGACGTAGGGCACAAGACTGTATTCCTACCAAGAGGCAGGCAGATAATCAGAAATTCAAAACTGTCCTTAGCTACATTGTGAGTTGGGGGCCATCCAAAGGAAAAAAGAAGAAGAAGAAAAAAAAGAAAAAGGAAGGGTAAATCTTGACTTTGTATTTAAAAGTCACTGACATGGGTATGCGCTTTTGCCCTGGTTTCTGGCACGTGTCCACTTCACCTCCGACCAGGTGGAGGAACTGGTTTTATGAGCTTATGCCACACACCACCTTTTCTCTAAATTGGAGGTCCATGGTGGATCTTACTCTAGGGTGCAGGCATTTTAACATCTGTAGAGATCACGGATGTTCTATTTGTTTTAGAGGAATATATATCCCAGAGGTAAGATAAATTGGTGCAGGAGATGTGACCCAAGAAAATAAATATCATACGATACGTGTTTTTTAAATGGGGTCTGCCATTTGGGTCTTTGCCTCCTTATAATAATTTTCCCAGGAAACTAATTAAATCTGGGTGTCAACTTACTGGGCAATGCTAAACTTCACCAACAATTGAGCTGGAGTCCTAGAAGGCCATTAAAGTGAAATGAATAACCTAATCTCCTCTATGAAATCAGCCTAGGAGTCTAATTCACACTTATCAAGGAAGAAAAAAAAAGAGAGGAAGGACTTTCACTTTGTCCAAATTAACCAATCAGTAAGTGTAATGTTAAAGCAATTATACCAGAAAATCTCTCCAAGAGATTGAATTACATCAAATTAATCCCATGTTGGCTTCGCTCTCCAACCCAGGCATTTCCAGGGGCTGTGTGCTGCATTTGTACCACGTCTGGGTTTCTATAGCCAAAAAGCTTTCTCATAAACATAGCAGGTGTCACACGTGTTCACAGGAGCTTACACTGTAATGAGCAATAATAAAATAAACAATGAAGTAGGAAAACCTTGAGAAAAGAAAAAAATTCAATGTGTAATATTACACAATATCCATTCCATCCTCCTTCCAAGTTCCTGACACAAAGCTCCAAAAGTCTTCAGAGCCTCTGAAGTGCTAAGTGTCTTCTCTGTCCTATTGAGATGATCGGTGGCTGGGGTCCTTAGCATGTCTCAAGAATGATTTGATTGCCATGGAAACCACACAAGTGATTAGAGGGTTGGAACTTCTAGTCCCATCTTGCCACTGTGTCTCTGGGGAGGATAAAGAGGCTAAAGGTTGAGCTGATAAACCAATGGCTAATGATTTAATCATTAATGCCTACATAATAAAGCTTTCATAAACAGTCAAAAGGACTGGGTTATGGGACCTTCTGGAGAGCTGGACACATGTGGGTTCCTGGAAAGTGTAATGTCCCATGCCCTGTACTCACACTCGCCTGTGGATCTCACTATCTTTTGTTACATCCTCCACAATAAGCTGGTAAATTGAAGTGTTTCTCTGAGTTCTGTGGGCTCCTTTAGCAAATAAATCAAACAGGAAAGGGTGTCAATGGGACCCAACTTTGTAGCTGGCCAATCAGAAGGACAGGTCAGTCACAACCTGTACTTGGAACATGAAGCCAGAGGCTGCCCTGTGGGATGAAGCCCTCAGCTTGAAGGATCTGATGTTATCTCCAGGTTGATAGAGTCAGAGCTGAATTGAGCTGAACATCTTCTCCTGTGTCTGAACCTTATGCTGTATGCAGACTTTCACCTATCTCTCTTGTTACAATTATTTTATTGATATGCCTTAAGATAATAGATGGTCAGTGGGGGTGGTAGAAGAGTACACCTTGTGGTTCATGAGAGTTACTTAGAGCACTGGCTCTCTACTTCCTACTAAACAAGCTTGTTTAACCCAAGCATCAGCCTGGAGATATATCCTTTCCTTCAATGAAGCTTTTTTTTTTTTTCAGTCCTCTGGGTACTTAAGACCAAATAATGTCATAATATGCTTTTCAAAAATGTTTCTGCTATTGTGGTTTCACCGTCCATCTGACTTTGGAACCTCGTATCAAGTTCAGATGCCACCAGCTGGTTGACTAGAATCACAGTGTTGCCTTGATAATTCCCCTGGGATGGAGCTCTGAAGACGTCGTCGTCTTTTTCTGGGACTCCACACCTCTCTCTTCTGCACTCTAGCCACGTGGGCAGAATGGCTTGGCCATCTTTTCCTGTGTTTCTGATTCTTGGGCCATAACGTTTGGCTTAAGAGATTGATATACAGCCTGACATGGAGTAACACAATCCTTGCCTGGGAATTTTCAAAGCGTGTGTGTGGTCGTCTGAAAGGGAAAGGCTTGAGCAATTTGTGCCTCCCTTACAGAGTCACAGAGACAATCCGTGTGGTGCTTAAGGCCCTGGATCCAGTCTTTCTTTGGGCAAGCATCATCCTACTTCCTCATGATTTATCTGTGTGCCTCAACTGAGTTGCTAGTTTTGAGATGGGGATGTGGTTCAGTTGGTAGAATATTTGTTCAACGTGCATGAAGCCTCAGGTTCCATCCCTGCACCACATAAAACCAAGCCCAGTGGTACAAACCTTTAGTCCTGAGCACTTTGAATAAAGATCGGAAGTTCAAGGTCAGCCTCTGATATATAGAGATTTTGAGACCAGCTTGGGCTATATGAGACCCAATGCAGAAGAAAAAATAAAGATGAGGTTGTATATTCGGCAACCAAAAAATTCCAGAGAAATATTCTAATTTTGTAGTTACTTAAAAGAAAACACTTTGTAATAGAAGTCATGCTGCACTGACATGATATAAGAATAACATTGAATATTATGAAGTACCAAATACCTGTTACCACGGCACAGTTTTCCAGACAACGAGGCCAGGACTAAGTGGCTTCTTCCTCCAGGCATAGGGCCTGGCCTGTCTGCTTCTGGGATCCACCTGCAGTAGAAACATTTTGACCATCAAACTAAGATAGAGTGCCTACTGCTGCCCTTTTCTCTCTGAGTTCTTTTTCCCATGGGTTCTGAGGATTGAACTCAGGTCCAGTACTGGGTGACAAGTTCTTTTACCTGCTTAGCAATCTCACCCACATGAATTCTGTTTTGTTTTATTGTTTGTTTTAAAGTGTGTGTGTGTGTGTGTGTGTGTGTGTGTGTGTGTGTGTGTGTGTATGTGTGTGTGTGTGTGTGTGTGTGTACCAGTTCTAATGGAGCCAGGGACTCTGGATCCCCTGGAGCTGGAGTGACAGTTGGCTGTGAGCCCCTGGCCTGGATTCTGGGAATGGAACTCAGGTCCTCTGCAGGAACACCATATGCTGTTGAGTCATCTCTGCAGCCTAAATCCTCTGTTCTTATGTGCTCAAATGATAGATTTGTAGTCAGGTTAGTCTCTCCTAACTTAACTTTTGATTTCCTTCTACCTTTTAGTTTACAGCTTCGAATGTAGTCAAGCATGTGTTCGAACTGTCTTACCGCTCAGTTTCCGGGTGTGCATTCCTGTCTCTTAGTTCATACTTGAAGGATAATTCTGAACTCTGAATTCCTGGTTACGTATTTTCTTCAAAATTTAATTTTTAAAGAGTTATCTTTTTTCAAAGGTACGGTGTCTTGTTATCTTAACAAAAAGAAAATGAAACTCTATTGCGTTTTCTCATGGAGACAGCTGGAGGAAGGGCCAAGCCTGGAGAGGGCAGCATTAGCAGCTTGCTTTGTATAACTGGGCCTCTTCTCAGACATTTCTCCTGCTTAATCTCAGCTCTCACCAATGACCCTTTCTCTTTTTGATCAAGTGTTTAATTTCCTTGGAAGATTTTCTCAGATTCAGCTATTACTGAGAGGATTTTCATTTTACCCTAACCCTCTAATGACTAAATCTTACATATCCAGTATTTCAAAAGGAGGTATTTCTGTTCATCTAAGTAACCAGCTCAAGGATTTGATCTTTCTTTCCTATATTGCTAAAATGAGAATTAATTTAGAAATTTCTTTTGCTAAAGAATTATCTCACAAAAATCAAGTAAAATCAAATGTTTACAAAGAAAAACCTCAGCTCTTAGCTGTCTGTACTGATTGAGTTCAAAGCACAGATTGCTAAAAACATAAATGTCCCAACCTGATTTTGGTTATTCCTTTTTTTTTAACTTTCCTCTGTGAAAATATATGTGTTGAGTTGTAAGAACCTTCCATTCTTACAACTCTTTGAAACTTTGGAATATTCTAATTGGGAAGAGGGAGAAGGGGAAAGAAAAAAAAAGCACTAATTTTTAGAAAACATTGTATGTTTATAGCAAGGCAACAAGAAAAAAAATTAGAAAAAACCATCAGAATAACAGAGTCAAGGGCAAGGATGGTGGCCACGGGGCTGGGCGGCGGCTCAGAGGTTAAGAATGTGCACTGCTCTCTCAGAGGACCGAATTCCGTTCCCAGCACTCACACCAGGCAGCTTGCAACGGCCTGACTCCAGATCCAGGGCATCTGAAACCTTCTTCTGCCTCCCCACGCATCGTTCAATAAGACAAATATTTAAACAATTCTGGTCTTTAATATTAAAATATACAGGAATTTTATATATTATTTATTTTTGTAGGCTTCCACTTGTCTCAACTCTGATCGTAAATTTCCACTGGCTCCCAAATCTGAGGTTGGCTGCTTATATGGTGAAGAATTTGGCTTGACCCAAAGGGAAGGTCTGGAGTTCTTCCTTGAAGGAGGGAGG
This sequence comes from Peromyscus californicus insignis, assembly GCF_007827085.1. Classification (NCBI taxonomy): domain Eukaryota; kingdom Metazoa; phylum Chordata; class Mammalia; order Rodentia; family Cricetidae; genus Peromyscus; species Peromyscus californicus. Next base: position 97,137,575 of record NW_026294424.1, read on the forward strand.
GGGTGTACTCTGTCATACTTGACAAAAGGAACATTGTTCAGGGGCAGGGGGTTGGCCACAGCAGAAAACCCAGCCATGTGAATCGGGGTAAAGACTTAGGGTCCTGTGGTATCACTGGAACAGGAGGCTGACTTCAACAGCATGGTCATCAATCTATCAGTAATTGTAAATCGAAAATGTAAAGAAGCTCCTGAAAGAACGCTGGACACTGAAGCCCAGATGAGCATCCCTGGTTGTCATATTCCATACATGTTGACACAGACTGACGCTGGGTTAAGTCCTGACTCCAAGGAGAGGGAACAGCATAAGCTGGCACATCTGGAACCCTCTCACTTCTGCCTCTGGCGTCTCTTCTCTTGACTGATGTTTCTTCTTCTGGTAATTCAACTGCACCATAAGCCTGATCGTGCTCTGTGAGTTCTTTATGATGCACTGTAGAATCTGAGAGTGGTTTGGGGAAACTAAAGCTGAAGTTGGTGAGAGGCATCTTAGGGACCGTGGCCTCAGACTCTGACGTTGGGCTGAGTGGGTGGGGCTCCTCTTCCGATGCTCCCCCCATTGCCTCCTATTATAGCGTCAACGCAGGGTGTTTGTTTTCCATTTAAATAATTGTGCAACTGGGTGTATGACACAGTCCTATGCCAGTACTCAGGAGGCTGATCACTGTGTGTTCAAAGGCAGCGTGGGCTAATTAGCAAGACTGAGTCAAAAAACCAAACAGAGCGGGCAAGATGGCTCAGTGGGTAACACTGCTTGGTACAGGAGCCTCATAACTGGAATTTGATCTTCAGATCCCATGACAGAAGAAGAGAACTGACTCTCAAAAGTTGCCCTCTGCACACCATGATGCATACACACACACACACACACACACACATACACATGCACATATACATGCACACACACATGCACATACACATGCACACACATACAAACACACACACACATACACATGCACACACACGCACACACACATGCACATACACATGCATACACACACACACACACACACACACACACACACACACATACACACCAAGGAATTCATTGCTGTAAGCCCTCCCCTCCACCACACTGCCTCTACTCCCCTCTGGGCCAGGCCGCTTTAAACAATGGACTGTAGTCCAGAGGAGAAGGGAGGCATTTAATAGAGAGCGTTCAAAGGGAAAATCCACTGGATCCACTGGTAACTGGATTTGGGAGATAAAGGAGAGGGGGAAAAATTAACAAAATCTTTTGATAACTTGTTGGATGTTATTGTTCCATGATAGAGATGATTTGGAAGAAAGTTAATAAGCCAATTTTAAAAATTCTACTTTATGGACATAGAGTTTATATTAAGTAAAGGGTATGTACATGTTGAACATAGGTCAGTGTCTTTTGATAAATGTATAAACTGGGTACTTGCCATCTCAATTAAGATAAAATACTTTGGGGGTCCCCAGAAAGTTCCCTGCGTCCCTTCTTTTCCTTATCATACCCCTACAGCCATTAATTAGATGTTGATTATCTTGGAGATCAATTTTTATCTATTCTTGAACTTTATAAAAACAGCATAATACATGTACTCTTTTGTACCAGGTAGCTGAAACAAAACAAAACAAAAAACCTTATCTTTTATGGGGGTGTGTACATGCTCCAGCATTGTGCAGAGGCCAAAGGATGACCTTGGGTATCATCTTCCCCATTATTTGAGGCAGAATCTTGTTTGCTGCTGTGTGCACCAGGTTAGCTGGCCCACAAGCTCCTGTCTCACCACAGCAGCTTCATGTGGTTCTGGAATTGGAACTCAGGTCCTCATGCTTGCTTAAAAAGCTCTTTAACTTACTGAGCTACACCCTCAGCTCACATCTGGTGTCTTTTGTTCAGTGTAATGTCTATGAGATTCTTCCATGTTGCTACATGTTCTCTAATCACACAAAGCACACCATTATATTTATTGCTACCATTGAGTTGTATCTTTGCCCGTTGATGAACACTTGGGCGATTTGCCATGGTGAATGAAACTGCCACAAACATTCAAGCACTCTCTTTCATGGACAGAACCCTCATATCCCTTCTCGTGGGTGACACCCAGGAAGCAGAATGGCTGGCTCATAGGCTCAGCATGTTTTAACATTTCAAGAAATTGCCAAATGTTTTTTCCAAAGTGATTGCCCCATTTTACATGCCCACCAGCAATGCATAAATGACTCTGCACCTTTGCCCACTGGCATCTGTCTTAGTCAGGGTTACTATCGCTGTGATAAAACACCGTGCCCAAAGCAACTTGGAGAGGAAAGGGTTTGTTTGGCTTACACTTCCACATCACTGCTCATCACTGAAAGAAGTCAGGGCAGAAACTCAAACAGGGCAGGAACCTGGAGGCAGGAGCTGATGCAGAGGCCATAGAGGAGTGCTGCTTACTGGCCTGCTCCACAGAGCTTGCTCAGTTTGCTTTCTTATAGAACCCAAGACCACCAGCCCAGGGCCACCCACAATGGGCTGGGCCCTACCCCATCAATCATTAATTAAGAAAATGCCCTACAGGTTTGCCTACAGTCCAATATTATGAAGGCATTTTCTTAATTGAGGTTCCCTCCTCTCAGATGACTCTAGCTTGTGTCAAGTTGGCATAAAACTAGCCAGCACATAGCTTTAGAGAAGTCTAGTTTGCATACAATAAAAATTCATCATTCTAATGTACAGTTTAATGATTTTTACAAAATGTAATCATGTGACCCTCGCTGCAAAGTAGATCTAGAATATCGCTGTCACTCCAGAAACTTTGCTGTGGCCCTTTGCGGCAGTCTCTGCTCTACTCTGAGCCTAAGGAACCAGGGACTGACTTGCCTCCCATCCCTGCAAACCCAGCTTTTCTGGGTATTTGTGTAGACGGAGGTCTTTTGTTTCAGGCTTCCCTCATTTGCCACCAGGTTTGAGTTTCTTGCCCCATTTAGCCTGCATGTCAACAGCTGTGGAAACTTTTACCTAACCAGTCAGTCTGCCGCAGCTTCACAGGTTGCTGGTTGCAGGCTCCTGGTTCTGGGAGAAAGCACTGCCTTTTCTGCAGGTAGTATGCACTTCACGTTTACACAGATTCCTCAAGTCCCATGGTGTGTGCTGATGGAGGCTGCACACACACTGGGTGAAACTGAGGGACCCCAAGCTTAGAAACTCTGTTTTGATAATGATGGACAGCAAGAAAACCTACTCAGTCATTGACTTGGACTAAGATACTATCTTTATCAAACTGATAGCAAACAAATCACTGAGAAAGTGAGGAACCAGTCTTCCAGGGCCACTGATGACACAGTGTATATAACCCCTTCCATCCCCCTTTCTTTCCTTCTTTGGCTATTCAATTATTTAAGTAAAACGTTGTATATATAGGTGTCTTGATCAGAGTTCTATTGCTGTGAAGAGACACTGTGACCACAGCAACTCTTAGGAAATAAAGCATTTAATTGGGTCTGGCTTACAGCTTCAGAGGTTTTAGTTCATTATCGTCATTATGGTGGGAAGCATGGAGACACACAGGCAGACATGGTGCTGGAGAAGTAGATGAGAATTCTACATCCGGATCTGCAAGAAGAAAGATTTTGGGCTTAGCATGGGCTTTTGAAACCTCAAAGCCCACCCCTAGTGACACACTTCCTCCAACAAGAGACCACCTACTCCAACAAGGCCACACCTCCTAATATTTATGAGCCCATTGGGGGGCATTCTTATTCAAAGCACCACAACAGGGAAATAAAAACATTGTAGAGATACCACATTAATAAATACTTTTATTTTTGGGTCTGAGGCAGGATTTCACTAAATAGCCCTGGCTACATATCCAGTTTGAGGCCAGCCTGGGATATGCGAGAGTCTGTCTCTGAATAAACATAATGAATGAGTTGATATTTTAAAAAGCAGCTTTTCTGGGTCCTTTGAATTCCGTGTACATTTTAGGACTAACCCATCAACTTGTTGAAAGGGTGAGGGTTGCTACGATTTGATAGAGTTTGCTGACTTTGCCTGTCAACTTGACGGCACTTTTTAACCTTAAGATAACAAGCGTTAGCTTCTAGTTCATGGACATGGACTGGCCTTTCATTTAGATTTTCTTTAAAGTTTCCCATCTGTGTTTTGTAGTTTTTATCTTTTCCATCTTTAACATTAGCTTTCTTGCTGCTGCTCTTTTATTGGGTTTTGTCTTTGGATTGTTATTGCTAAAATATAGAAAAAATAATTTTTTAATATGGCTCATTTTTCATCCTCTTCTCCCCCACCCCACCCCCCACCCCCACTACTTCTTTAGGGCTGAGGATCAGGTGTGTATGATTCTTTAGCCTTGTAGCCTAGCAGCTGATTTATTAATCTGAGTAGTCTTGTGTATTCTTTGAGATTTCCTCCATGCAATACAGTGTGGTCTGTGGAGGAAGAGTTTTAACTATTCCTTTCCAACGTGACTGTGTCTGTTTCTTTCTTTGCCTTATAGAAAGTCAAGAGTAAATGTTCTTGCCTTGCCCCTGGTCTTTGGGAGAAACGAGTTTAGCATTAAAATTTTACACAGCATCAATTGAATAAAATTGTTCTTCAAGAATTTTTAGAGACAATGGGACAATACACCTCAATTAAAATAAAATCTTTTGTCTTTCTAATTGGTTTAAGTAAACTCCAGGAACAATATTGAGTCCAAATATGTTTTTTTCAAGTTGGGAAACACCAGAGGCTAGAATAAAGATGTACATGCACATGGTATATATTATATATCATGTAAATGTCTGTGTATGATGGAATGGTAAAGCAGTAAGTTATTACTTTGAATGGTATCAGCAAAGACGATTCCATCAATGAGTTGTGATGAAGAGGACGTGGAAGCCTGGACAGGAGATGATAACATCAAGGCAATATCCAGTGGCATTCCATCAACATGAAGAACCTATTTCAAAGTAAGAAAAAGTGCTACTTTACTCAGTGGGCAGGGAAATTGAGCTCCCTGAACTGGCATTATCTGTAGAGAAGATGCTGTTGGAAGGACTAAGACAGGATGTAGACATGCATTAGGGGAGGGCAAATCCCTTTAGCATGAAGCCAGAGGTTGAAATACTACATTAGTCAAGTGTACCAGCTGCCTTCCTCATTAAACATTCATGCTAAAATCCCTGTCAATCAACAGGAACAACCATGTCCTGCTCAGACATACAGGAGAAAAAGAAAAAAAAGCCGTGCGGGTCACTCAGTGGATTGTAAGGCGGAAGGGGCTTGGTTTTGGCTGTGTACAATGAGGGTAATGTGGTCAGTGTTGACTCTCAAGCTACTCCTTTTTTTGCTCATCTTTTGACAGAGCAGGCACCTTGGAGGACGATGTTGGCTCTGGTGCTCAAACATGAATGTTCATCAGAAATAACTGTTGGCCTTGTTAAAATCTACATTTGGGGACTGGAGACCCCCCTCAGTGGTTAAGGGCCCTTGCTACCCCAGCATAGGACCAGAGTTCAGTTCCCAGTACCCATTTCAGATGGCTTACAACTGCCTGCAACTCCAGCTCCAGGGGATCTGACCTCTTCTGGCTTCACAGGTACCCACACACATGTCACACACAGAGAGAGAGAGAGACAGAGACAGAGACAAAGACAGAGAGAGAGAGAGAGAGAGAGAGAGAGAGAGAGAGAGAGAGAGAGAGAGAGACAGGCTGTCTATGTAGCCCTGGCTGGTCTGAAGGAATTCACTATGTAGACCAGCTGGCCTCAAACTCACAGAGATCCTTCTGTGTCTGCTGTCCTGGGATAAAATGCATGCTCCACCACGCCTGGCCACGTTTTTAAAATGTAGATTTCTGGGTTTCCATTGTCACCCTAATCCCCCTGATTCCGTAGGTGATGGTGAGACTTCAGGGAGGGGACAGTAGTTGATTTTTGACATACATCACTGGCAGCCCAGTCCCTGAGAAACCCCGAAGTGGTGAAGAGCCCAGACTTCTGTGACAGACAGCTTTGTTGTATGACCTTGGAAGTATAACCTAACCTTAAAATCTTCACCCACGTGAATGATGACAGCATTCTCAGAGGTTTGGAGTGAGACTTGAAGAAGAAAATGTTAAGAAGTCTCTGTAGGAAGTCCTGAAAAACCGGCCACTGTTGTCTCCTTGAATTATAGCGGAAATAATTTACCTAGGGCATCGTGGCTTTTTCTTTCTTTGAGACAAAATCTGTTGTATCTCAGGCTGGCCCCCAACTTGCTACACAGCTAAGAACGACCTTGAACTTTCGCTCGTTCTACCTTCACCCCTCAAATGCCGGGGTGACGGATATGTGCCATACACCAATTCACATGGTGCTGGGCCTGGAACCCAGAGCTTCTTGCAAAAAAATGCCAAAACATAATGGCTGCTCAGGCATTATGAGGAACTCTGCCCTTCTCATCCCCAGTATAAACTAGAGTATAGGAAATAGTTAAGTTATCCTCAAAAGGTTTTGACTTGGCAACAGCTGACACAGGAACCACATTTCCCACAGAGAAGCCTGTGAGGATGAGGTGTAGTGGCCTAGCCTCCAGGTCTCCTTCACAAAACACTGACCTCGGGGGTTGGTGTGACCTGTCTTTCTGTCATGTGCCTCTGTGGTGGAGAGCCTGCGGGGATGTTGGCAGGTCAGGAAGCAGGACTATGCGGAAGAAGGCAAAGTGACCCAGTTTCCCATCCTGTTCCCCATCTGGTGAGCCGAGAGGTTTTGCACATGTCAGGTCATCTCTGCCAATTTTAGTTTCCTTATCTCTGAAATAAGGGCAAATCAAATATTTGTATATGGGCACTGTGGCTTAGCACTTTGCACACAGGCTCCCTTTGTGTTCCCACAGGAGTGGGGATTCCATAAAACAAGAATTCTGTCCTGGACTGTGGGTGAGCAAAGAGAGGTTAATATGGTTAAAGGACTCATTCAAAGTAATGGGCTTAGCACGGACTTAAGGTTATAGGGACAGGTGAAGACAAAGACTGGGCCGCCCTTCAGGACAGTGAAGGGTGACTTGAAAGGCTCTCCCATTACAGTAATAGACCAGGGGAGACTCGGGGAAGTCTGTCTGGTTCAAGTTGCTCTTGGGGTCCTTGTGTGGCATTCCTTCTCCCCAGAAACAGGGCATAGGACAGGATCTTATGAGCTGATGAGTTGTAGAATTTCTTATGGCCGCCCTCGCTAAGAAAGTCTGAGCAAAGCTAAAATAATGTTTCTAGACTTTAAGGTTGAGTTTGGGAAAGGGGGCGGGGTGGGTTCTGGCTTCTAAGTCCCGCCTCAGAAGAGGTGGGGCGGAGAAGAAAGAAGGGCAGGAGTTAGGACCGAGGCTTTACTTAGGAGCTCTTCCAATGTCCTTCAGTGCAGAGTGTAGATGGCCCCCAACTTGTGACGGTTTGACGTGGTTTTTAGACTTCACAACAATGAAAAACAATATGCATTCAACAGAAACCGTGCTTCAAACTCCAGTGATCTGGTCCCAGGCTAGCAATAAGTTGTGTGATGTTCTCTCACAATGCCGGATGTAGAACAAGTGTTCGGAGTATATTTACAGCAGGCTAAGTTAAACTGCAACATTCAGAACATCAGGTATAATCAATGGGTTTTGGTATGATGTTTTCAGTTTCTAATATATTTATCAAAATATGACATCATCAAAAACGGAGAAGCATCTACAGTTAGCATGCAAATGCTATACTTTGGGAATTATTTCTCTGATGGATTGTGTGTTTTGAGACAGGAGCTCCCTAAGTTGCCTAGGATGGCCTCAAACTCAAAATCCTCCTGCCTCAGACTTCTGAGTGTTGTAATTAAAGGTATGCACTATCACATTCAGTTAGTAGATTTTTTTTATCAGTCACAACAACAGTCAGTGTTTTTAGGTATAAAATATTTGTATAAGTCCTTGAGTATTGTGCCTATAATGCCTAGTTAATACGTCTCCCCACCCCACTAAAGTCAGCATCAATGTGAGTTTTATGTAACAGAAAGGACAAGTCAGGGCAGAGGGTTGTGCTGATCTACCGCCATGCCCAACGTGGCATTCCCAAACTTGAGAGGCATTTCTGAATCCCCCAGGAAGCTTTTAAAAAAATAAAGATTCTTACCATTAAGTTTCAGGGGACCCTGGGACGCCCTTGACCAACAATTCCTAACATCACAGAAACGGGGGCAGAAAGCACTAGGTAGGCCCTTCAGCATTTCATCACGGAAGCGGGAAGAGCGCGTGAGGCCTGACCTACTGCTCACCGCTCACCGAGGAGCTGTTTGACAGTTCATTATGGCTGAGGAGGGTGTCCCTGTTTTCAGTGGTGCAGCCATTGGTAAGCTGCTATGAGTAGATACCCTCCACTCATGCTCATGCAGACACCATATTTAAACTCAGTGAGTCACACACACAAGACGTGAAAAAGGGACTTTGTAGATGTATCCAACCTTCTTATTAAATAAGAAACACAGAACCAATGCAAAGAAGAAAGCCAAGAGGTCAGAGCTAAGAGCTAAAACCTTACCCTTCCTCCTGCGGTGGTCCTACCTCTCCGAACCAGAGCTACCCCTGTGTTAAAGTCTTTATATAGAGTTCCTGTCCTGCCTTCTCATTGGTTGTAAACCCAACCACATGACCGCCTCCTCACAGCCTGTCTGTATAGGCCTCCAGGTTTTCCATGATTGGTATTAAGATTAAAGGCATGTGTATCCAATAATGGCTGTATCCCTGAACACACAGAGACTTACCCAGCTCTGCCTACCAAGTGCTGGAATTACAAGCGTATGCTACCACTGTCCTGCTTTCCTATGGCTTGCTAATAGCTCTGACCCCCGGGCAACTTTATTTATTAACATACAAATAACATTTTAATACAAATAAAATATCACCATAGGACTTGGTGGGAAGAGGGGTTTCTGAGGGAGAAGAAGGGATGAAACTGGTAATGGGGGTGAAAGAACTGAAATTCATCAAAGAAAAATTTAATTAAATTACAACAATTTAATTAATAACAACAATGAAGCCAGATTCTAGGGTCATACTCGTCCATGTGCTCAAGGCCCCAACTCCACCCTGCTTGAGCTCATTTCCCCTGTCACAGACAGCCACTGAACTTCGCCCTCCTTTCCACGGAAGACTTAGGGAGCCTGCGGAGATTCTCAGTAAACCCCACCCTCCTCCTCTTAGCATCCTGGTTAGGTCTTGTGGACTTCACTTTTTCACATTTTTGTGTGTAGTGTTGTGTGAATATGACCTCAAATGCCCCTATCACAAGTGTTGCCCCTAACCTCTGCTACAGGAATTCCTAGAACACACTCCCAGAGTCCTATTCCCATCCCCCACACCACCCCAGGCCACCCCACAGTCAACATGTTCTCCCTGTTGCCTCAGCACTGGCCCGGTTCACTCTGCCTCCTCCCTCCCTCCCTCCCTCCCTCCCTCCCTCAGACAGGGTTGCATGCATCCCAGGCTGACCTCAAATTCCCTGTGTAGCAGCATGACCTTGAACTCTGGTCCTCTTTCCTCCAGTGCTAGGATCACAGGTGTGCGCCATCACGCCTGGTTTACGAACTGGTGGGTATCAGATCCAGGGTTCGTGGATGCTAGGCAAGTACCACATGAGCCACACTTCTAGTCCACATTCTTAACATTCCTGTTCTCTACCTGCAGTCTCCACAGGGACCCACTTGCCCTCATTTCCAGCTGGACCCAGACAAAGACTGTTTATCTGATGGCAAAATTCTTCAAATCAGGTGAAAATTATCGCCACTTCCTGGAATAGCTGCCCTCAGCCCTTGTAGAGGTCCTCAAATGTTTGTTAAGGAAATTCTGTGGTGTTAGCAAACTTCATCAAATTATCCCTCTCTGGCATTCCCAAATAATTTCCTGAGGCATGTAGGCACAGCATGTAAACACAGCACCAAGAAGCCTTGCTTGGACTAAGGAGTTTGGGGGTAAGTAGGAGGAAGACAGAGGAATAGAGAAATGAAAACAATTGTATACATTATATACACACACACATAAGACCTAACTATGTACTATACCTGTAGCATTTCTACCTAGAAGGAATGATGTCCTTGTGTTCTAACAGCTCACACCACAGCCCTGTGAGGCAGAGGATGTTATATCTCTGTTATGTTCTAACAGCTCAAACCACAGCCCTGTGAGGCAGAGGTTGCTATTCTTGTCATATAGATAAAGAGTCTGAACCAGGTGTGTGCCTTCAATCCCAGCACTCAGGAGGGAGAGGCAGGCAGATCTCTGAGTTCCAGGTCAGCCTGGTCTACAGAGTGAGTTCCAAGACAGCCAGGGCTACACAGAGAAACCCTGTCTTGAAAAACCAAAAAAAAAAATCTGTGCTGTGGGATGTTCTGATTAGTCAATAAATAAAACACTGATTGGCCGTTGGCTAGGCAGGAAGTGTAGGCGGGACAAGGAGGAGAATAAAGCTGGGAAGTGGAAGGCTGAGTCGGGGAGACACTGCCAGCCGCCATGATGAGAAAGAGCATGTAAAGATGCCGGTAAGCCACGAGCCATGTGGCAAGGTATAGATTTATAGAAATGGATTAATTTAAGCTGTAAGAACAATTAGCAAGAAGCCTGCCATGGCCATACAGTTTGTAACCAATATAAGTCTCTGTGTTTACTTGGTTGGGTCTGACGGCTGTGGGACTGGCGGGTGAGAGAGATTTGTCCTGACTGTGGGTCAGGCAGGAAAACTGTAGCTACAAATCTGAAATTTAGAGAACCTCAGTATTTTGTACCAGGTCAAGACACAGATTTGAGGGCAGAATTAAATCTCTTTGTGCTGACTCCAAAAGTCCTGGTCCTTCCATAACGACCTATGACCTTACATGGCCTTCAGATTCTCTCATATGTAGAAAATCCCATGTCTTGAATACCCAGATTGAATTTTTAGGGATGATATCCTTCCCACTTCCTTTAGAATCAATCGCTCTTCCTGCACTGAGGCCGGAGCTCAGCTGGTAGTGTTCATGCACTGTGACCAAAGCTCAGTGTTTTTAACCCCAGCACCACATAAAACAGGTGTGGTGCTTTAAGTCTGAAATCCCAGCACTCTGGGAAGTAGAAGCAGTTTCAGGGCATCCTTGGAGATATAGGCAGTTGAAGGCCAGGCTAGAAACCTTAAGTCCCCTGTCTCCAAAAGAAAAAAAAAAAAAACAACTAGCTTCACAAAAACCCTGAGGCAGATGTCTGCTTTTAATACACAGGTGACTTACACTTTTTGAGACAAAGCCTAAGCATTTGCTTGGCTCATAGGCATGTGTGGCTTGAAACCCACAGAGATCATGGGTGGAAGGAAATGTTCCATCTGCTGCTGAGGCCTGGGTTCATGCCTGCATGTGGCTACTCAGTGGCTCCAAGCAGCACTATGAGCTCAGAGCTTTAAGCCTCTATAATCGGTTGCAAAAGCCTTTTATGGATCTAGTGTTTAAAACTGCTAATTGTTCTTGCTATATATATAAAAGTTTTTGATGGTTGAGTCCATTCCTATTCTTTAGTGGTAAACTATTGGTAAAACTTACTTTTTGGGGTGGGAACTGGGGATGCAACGGTTTAATTCCCACCTCTCCCCTCCCTGAAAATAAGGCCCCCGGTTTTTACTTTCCAGGTTTGCCCATGAATAACCGAATGGAAATCATAGAAGAGAGGGAGATTTTCAACGAGAGCAAAGGAGGGTGAATCAAACAGGAACATTAGACCAGATTTTGCTTTTAGCAGATAATCCTCAATAATCCATATAGAGCAAGAAAAAAAAATGCCTCTGTTATTAAATGCCCTAAGGTTCTTGCTTTTAATCCCCCTTTCCTTAAAAAAATAAAAAAGTTGCCTGTTTCATATTCAAGAAGCACTTCTTACTCTCCCCCAGCTCGAGAGATTCATTTATTTAAAGATTTATTTAGTGTCTTAGTGTCGACCAGTAGCCCATTTCACATACACACACACACACACACACACACACACACACACACACACACACACACACACAACTAAAGAGCAAAATATGGCCTCTTCCTGTTCTTTTAACAAGAATGAATGCCTCTCCCCACCCCACCCCGTCCCTCGATTATTCTGTACGTAAAGCAATCCCGTGCTTCTGTCTAAGCTCCCAAACCTAGGTTTCTTCCTAGCTAGCCCTAAAGCTCACACCTCCAGAAATCCAGTGTGGCTGACCACAGTGGAGCTTTTCCTACTGGAGAAGTCTCTTCTAAAATCTTTAGGATTCCAGCCAATCCCAGGAAGTAAACTGCCAGAGGGGATCCCAGGACCATCACTGTCCCCTTCTTTCAAGAATATTGCTCAGCAGTTTTTCACAGATAACACCGAGAGGTGATTAAAACAAGAAAACAGATGAAGGCCGGGGACACAGAAGCTGAAGGGTGGCCGGTATACTTTGATGATCTTAACAAAAAAGCTGTTTCCACACCCGCTATTTCCCTGTGTGTTCTGGGGTGGAGGGGCCGCTACCCGTGGCTTCTGTCCTGTGGACTCTGGACACCTGGCCCCTGAACTTAGCTGATCAAAAACGGGCACTGTGTTCTACGAAGCACGGTGCGACTGCTTTTCCACAGTATTTAGAGTAAAGGAAGATTAGGTGTAACAATGTGGAACCCGGAAGCGATGGAGGATGCTTTGCCTCTAGACTCACAGATACATGCCCTACTTGCTGCTCTTAAAGTCTTCCACAAAGGAACAAAAGACATCATTCTGATTCGGGAGACATTAGTCGTCAAGGACTAACATGACCATGTCATTACCAAGGTTCCAAGACAAAGAAGTTTGGGACCCATGAAGGTTGCTCATCTGTGACAGCAGATGCAGCCTTGGGCAGAGGCATGGGGACGGATCCGAGGGGTGCGTGAGCCCCAAACACTGGAGTGAGTAGTGGGGGTGTTTGCCACCCAGGGCAGCGTTTCCTTGGCTGGCTGTTGTGGGGACCCTTGGACTCTTACCTCCCCATGCTTCTTAAGATGCAGGTGTCAAGGCAGGGACGGTGACTCCCTGGGTAAGAGCACTACCGTGCAAGCGTGAGCCCAGCACCCACTTAAGACACCTAGTGTGGCCGGTGCACCTAGACCTCCAGGGCTATGGAGTGTTGAGACAGAGGGTCACCGGATCTTGCAGGCTCCAGGTTCAGTGAGAGACCCTGTCTCAGGAGAATAAGGTGAAGTAACAGGGCAGGAGACTGGACATCCTCCTCTGGCTGCCAGACTCACACACCACACCCACATACACCATAAACATACACCCCTATCTAATAAATACATACTCTTTAAAAACTCATATGCTCCAGTTCTCAGAGTCACCTCTTGGGGTGGTCCCCGGACTCTAGCTGGTAACAGGCTGTCGCTTTTCTCAAGCTTGCAGCTTGGAGATCATTGTTTTTCCAACTGGTAGAGCTGGTGTTATTTCCACAACTGGATTTGTTCTTGACCCTGACCTGTTTCCTGCATGTGCTTAGCTAGCTCTAGTTCAGAATCTTTGGGGCACCCTTCCATGAACACAGGTCATGGAGACGGGGGTTCTGAGCAGCCTGTCTTACATTTCTCTCGATTATATTGTAAAAGCTGTTTGAATAGTAGCAAAATAGCGGGGCCCACAGCCAGAGGCATTTTGGTGATCAACACAACAGTGTGACCCCCTTTTTCTTTCTCTAAGCATACTGGAAAATAACAACTACCATCTACCACTGCCATATGTAAAATAAAGAACACATTTGCATTAAGGAACAATATGAAAATTACTTATGAAACTCTGTGTTAGCGTTATTTTTCCCTATGTTATTTTCTAAGAACGGCTGGTGGAGAATGCTAAATCTATCCAAAGACAATGCAATTTGACTCATTCAAGTGCATTGAACAAGGAGATAATGAACAACTGAGAGAGGCCTATCAGGGAGAGGAACAAATATTTAGGAGGTGGCTTGAGCTCAGCCTTGAATGCAGGAGTTTAATATTTCAGTCAGTTCTCAGGGACAAGACAACAGCCTAGGCACGGGAAGGGGGAGAGTGCTGGGCAGCGCTATAGCAAGCCAGGTGGACCTCACAGATGTGAATTAGAGAGGTTGTTATGGAACTTGGGGGTCACAGCCTGTGCCTCTGTGTTTGGTTACCTGTCCTCAAGTCAATTAAAATAGCCACATTGGTAACAGCAGAGAAAAGGGGACTTATTCAACATGGTCACATTGGAAAGAGGGACAAGTAGATTCAGTGAACCCCACCAAGTCCATCCTCAGTGTTCTGAAGTGAGATTCAAGTTCAAATAGAGAACTGTTGTAGCTGAAGTTTTCTCCAGTCCTGCCTGGCCCACAGTCAGGACAAATCTCTCACACCCGCCAGTCCTGCAGCCGCTCAGACCCAACCGAGTAAACAAGGAGACTTATATTGCTTACAAACTGTATGGCTGTGGCAGCCTTCTTGTTATCTAGTTCTTCTATCTTAAGTTAACCCATTTCTATAAATCTATACCTTGCCACATGGCTCGTGGCTTACCGGCATCTTCACATGTTGCTACTCATGGCAGCGGCTGGCAGCATCTCCTTGCCTCAGCCTTCCACTTCCCAGAATTCTCCTCTCTGCTTGTCCCACCTATACTTCCTGCCTGGCTACTGGCTAATCAACATTTTATTTATACAGAGGGATATCCATAGCAAACTGTCTGGAGGTTACCATTGCTGTGATGAAACACCATGCATGACCAAGCAACATGGGGAGGAAAGGGCTCGTTTGGTTCACACTTCCACATCACTGTTCATCATCAAGGGAATTCAGGGCAGGATCTCAAACAGGGCAGGAACCTGGAGGCAGGAGCTGATGCAGAGGCCATAGAGGGGTGCTGCTTATGGCTTGCTCCACATGGCTTGCTCAGCCTGCTTTCTTATAGAACCCAGGACCACCAGCCCAGGGATGACACCGCCTAATATGGGCTGGGCCCTCCCATATCAGTCAATAATTAAGAAAATGCCCTACAGGCTTGCCTACAGCCTGATCTTAGGACGGCATTTTCTCAGTTGAGGCTCCCCACTCCCTGATGATTTTAGCTTGTGCCAAGTTGATGTAAAACCACCAATACAACTGACTCCTTGACAGCTTGATACACAAACACATTACTTTCCAAAGACTGCTGACAGGAGGAGACTCCCTGGCTCTTAGGGCTGCCTTGCAAGTCATGGAGAGAGCTAGTCGCAGCATTGATGAATCGTCACCCATGCTGATACAGCTTCCTTTAGCTGCAGCAGGCCATAGTGAACAAGCCAGTAAACAACACCCCTCCATGGCCTCTGCATCAGCTCCTGCCTCCAGGTCCTGCCTTGTTTGAGTTCCTGTCCTAACTTCCTTTGATGAACAGTGATGTGGAAGCATAAGCCAAGCAAACCCTTTTGGTCCCACATTGCTTTTGCTCATAGTGTTTTATCACAGCAACAGAAACTCTAAGAAAAAAAAATGGTCTGAGGATTGTGGGGTATGGCTGTGACAGATCTGGACATGCTGTTTCTGGGAGGATTGTGGAAGGACTTTGGAATCTTGGACTAGAAAAGTGATTGAGTTTCTCAGGGTCACTTACGGGACACAGATGACCTAAAGGCAGCTGTATCAGCACAAAGCCCACCCCAGCATGGGTGACGATTCATCAATGCTGCCACACTGGCTCTCTCCATGACTTGTAAGGCAGCCCTGAGAGCCTGGGAGTCTCCTCCTGTCAGCAGGTTATTGGTTTATGGCCATGAGAAGGAGCTGTATAAACACATTGTTCTGGCTCTCCAAGACTCCAGAGTCTCAAGAGTCTCCCTCATCCTCAAGGTGGAGTATTTCACTTGGGAGGTAATCATTGCACCACAAGAGTATGTCATGTTAAAGCCATGACAGCTCTGTATTCAGTATGTCATGTATAGTTTTCCTAATAATCCTACAGGGTGGAGGCCTGTTTGGCAGAGTTTGAAAGCGGAAGCAGAGGTGACATTACTTGTCTAAACTCACAAATGCATAGATTTGAACCAAACAGTTGCAGGTCAGATATGAAAACCTGTGTTCCCACATTTCATCCATCTTTTCTCTTGATGTTAACACACATAGTAATTAGTCTTACCACTTTACATCCAGCACTTCTCTGCTTCAAGAACGGCAAGAAGCACTTCCACCCGTCCACTCCTTACCTTTTTTGTACTGGATGCAATGGGCTCTCCTCTTGGCCAGCACTAAGCCAAAGAGCACAACCAGAGCATGAAGAGGAAGGTCTACAGCTCCATCAAGACAGCCACAGCAGTACCCCCATTTTAAAATGGAAAACACACACACACACACAGAGGAAAGTAGGTATGAGGGAACATTTCTGAGCATGCTCCATGCAAGACCACAATCAGGAATTCAAAATAGAAGGAGGCAGACATGCTCCTTGCAAGTCTTTCCAGAGTCTTAGCTGAAACAAAGGAATGGCTTTGGAACCATGTTAACAATCTTCTGTTTTTAAATTATTTATCTTGTGTGTGTGTTCAGTGTGTGTGTGTGTCTGTGTCTGTGTCTGTGTCTGTGTCTGTGTGTGTCTGTGTCTGTGTGTGTGTGTGTGTGTGTGTGTGTGTGTGTGTGTGTGTGTGTGTAGGGAGGTACATGCTCTTGTGGACGTCAGAGGGCAACTTGATGATACTACTTCCCTCCTTTCCCTGTGTGGGTCCCGGGAATCAAACTCAAGTCTTCCAGCTCGGTGGCCTGCACTTCCACCAGCTGCGCTCTCTGCCCAGCACACGTTAATAATCTTTTAAAGAGACAGCAGTTTCTCCCTGGTAAGTATAGACGTTTACCCCTAAAAGTTACTGCCTGGCTTAGCCACTAGTGCTATGATGGACATGCTGTCAGAAACATAGTACCTACATTTGAAAACAGAGGAGCAGGAAGGCCACCCTCACCTCTCCCAGCCTTCCTGTCTTAGCATGCCATGAAGGGATGCTCGACCTTCCTCTGAAGGTCGTAAGGCCAGGCAGTGGTACCTGCTCCTCACACTTGAAGGAATACCGTAGAAGGATTCAGTGAAGAGGCTAAAATGATCTTGCCAAGTTTCCACCAGTTTATTACAGTAAATCACATTATCCGTGTTCAGTCTCCCTTTCTATCACTACCCACCTCTTCCTCAAGCATAAGTGTGAAAATACATGAGTTCCTCTAGCTCCTTCGGCTAACTCCCTGGGCACATCTGTGGTGCTGGGCATTGAATTCAGGGCTTTGCACACACCAGTTTTCTTTTCCCAAGACCCATGTGCTGTGTAGTGCTTCTCTTGGTAAATCTGCATGCTTCTCCCTGGCTAGTCTGTCTTTTGCTATATAAATACCCCAGCTATGGACTCAAGAAATTTTCATTCCATCCACACCTGAAATAAACTATCTTTTCTTTCTGGAATAAATTCTCTCATTTGTTTGGGGCTTTCTTTCTTTGTTTGTTTGAGACTGGGTTGCCCATAGCCCCAGCTGGCCCCAAACCTGCCATGTAGCTAAGGATTATTTGAATTTCTGATCCAGGGTGTGTGTGTGTGTGTGTGTGTGTGTGTGTGTGTGTGTGTGTGTGTGTGTGTGTGTGTGTAGGTTAGAGGGCAGTGTGAGGAGTTGGTTCTTACTCTTTTTTTTTTTTTTAGAGACAAGGTCTCTCTTGGTTGTACTGAAACTCACTCTGTAGACCAGGCTGACCTTTAACTCACAGAGATCCTCCTGCTTCTGTCTCCTGAGTGCTGGGATTAAAGGTGTGCACGCCCGATCTCTTTTCACTTTTCTGTGGGTTGTGGGAATTGAACTCAGGTCATCAGTCTTGTGCAGCAGGCACCTAACCTGCTGAGCCAGCTTGCTGACCAAAAGCCCAAATCGTGAATTGTAGCTGGATATTTCTCCGGTCCTGCCCGGGCTCAAGGTCCAGATGAATCTCTCCCACCTGCGGTCCTGCAGCCGCTTATAAAATAATTACCCAGAGGCTCATATTAATTACAAACTGTGTGGCCCATGGCTCAGGCTTCTTGCTAGCTAGTTCTTATAACTCGACCCATTTCTATTAATCCACGTCATGCCACGTGGCTTCCTGGCTGACTGGCACTTTCACATCTTGCTTTTCCTAGCAGCGGCTCACAGCATCCCTCCCACTCTCCTTTCCTCTTCTGTCTCTTCCGTTCGAATGTACCGCCTAGCCTTATTCTGCCTCGCCATTGGCCTTTTACTATGTTAAAGTTAAAACCTTCCTTTTTGACTAGGCAGAAAAGGGGAAGTGCTGTGGGATGTCTTTCTGTACGCTGTGAATATGTGTGGCTCCCGTTGGATAATAAATGAAGCTGTTTTGGCCTATGGCAAGAAAGTTTATAGCCAGGTGGGAAATCCAAGCAGAGACACAGAGAGAAAAAGGGCGGAGTCGGGAGAGATGCCAGCCTCTGCCAAAGGAACACGATGCCAGCAGACGGTAACGCCACGGCCACGTGGCAGCATATAGATTAATAAGAATGGGTTAATTAAAATGAAAGAACTAACTAGCAAGAAGATGAAGCCATAGGCCACACAGTTTGTAATTAATGTAATCCTCTGAGTGATTATTTTATAAGCAGCTGTGGGATCGTGGGTGGGAGAGATTTGTCCAGACTGCTGGGCCAGGCAGGACCGGAGACAGTTCCGTCTACATTGAATGAGGTATTTTCTTTCTTTTTTCTACCAAGTCTTCCAAGCCCAGACTTCCCACGTTTCAAGGGGTCAGTAAACATAATCAGTGGTCATACTACAAAGGCCTACACAAGGAAATAACAGGAACATTTGACAACATAAGTGAAAAAATATTTGCCTGAGTGAAGGCAGGGTTTAGGGGGATTATTCAAATGTAGGCTTTTGCCTCCTCAGTCACTTGGGCCGTTGTGCCCCATGTCCCTAAGTTCCACTGGAGCTGACTGCAGAACATCCTACACATGGGAACAGTGGCCCACACACAGAGGAGCTCTGCCCAGCCCAGCTCGAGGGGCCCTTCCTGGACGTCTTTACGCAACATCTCCAGGTGTTTCCAGTTATCTCAAAGGGGTGTCAAGAAGTTTACAACAGAGAATGTAATTTAAATTCTTGGACAGATAAAAAGTAATTATTGCGTGTGTCTCATAGAACATGGGAAGGGCGGATTGTGAAACCCCGAAAACAATGAGCCGATGTTGTAATTCCTAAAAGGCTGCAAATCCAAACAAAAGTTAATATGACAAAGGTGACAAAGGCCTCATGGGAAAACACTGGGCCAGAGGTTGGCGGGTCCAGTTTTTTCTTGGCCCGCTTCCCAAATGGCTTATCTGTTCAGACAGGCCCAATGGACAGCACTCTGCCCTAGGTTAAGAACACCACTTTGCCCTTTTAGTTTGCCATAAATATTATTTTTGTTCATTGGCTCTAAAAGTAACACTAGTATTCTTTGTTTTCCCTGTATTCAAGTGTTCCTGGAGTCCTCCGGTGTTTGGGGACTGTTTGGAGAGGAGCTGAAAACGTGCTGCTGTGTGGGGGTGAAGGGGAAGCAGGCATGTGCGTGACCACGAGGTTAGCGATCCGGGCGAGAGAGCCATGGAGTCAGCGTTGGCCCTGGGTGGGCAGGGATTGATGGTGACATCTCCTGATCCAATTGGAAGGCAGAGGACGCTCTGACATCTCAGTGGCTGAGCTGAGGGAGTCACTGTGTCACCCGCTTGCCAACCAAGACCTCAGCTCATATCTCAGTAGTGTGTGGTTGGACTGAGGCCATGGTAGGTACCAAGGCAGGCAGGAGAGGAGTGGCCCTGGGTGAGAAACACCCTCCAGTGACTTTAACACATTTTCCTCCTGAGCTGGCCTTTACCTGCCGTCCTTAGCCACCTCCATGACAACTTTGACTCCTTTTATCCTTTCCTTTGGTCATAAAATGATGTTGCATCCCTACTAGCTCTCATGTGTAAATACGATATCTGCACCCAGGGGACAGGGTAGAGGACATCTATGACCCACATGTTCCAGCTGCAGAGTTCTCAGTGGCAAGATTAACATGGGAATTGCAGGTGGCTCCCTGGACTGTAACTTGGGGTTCAACACTTAGCGGGCTCTGCTGTAACAGCCCACGTCTCCCCTGGATCCTCAGATTTACTATTTTATTTTATGTGTACCAGTGCCTGGATGTATGTATGTACGTCCCGTGCATGCAGGTGCCAGTCGGGGTCAGAAGAGGGTGTTGGATTTTCCGAGAACCATGTGGCTGCCAACAACCAAACCCAGGTCCTCTGAAAGAGCAACAATTGCTCTTAACTATAGAGCCTTTCAGGAAGGCTTTTGACAATGCAGTTTTATCTGGATTTGAGGGCCAGACAGACCCCTGTCACCGCTGGAATAAAACATGACTGGACATGTTTCCTCAAAGTCTTCACCTTAGGGCAGGTGGGTGGGTGAGAGGAAAGAAGGGGAGGCCATCTGAGTTCCCTCAGAGAGGTCAGGAAGCCCCACACACCCATGCTTCCTGATCTTGAATCAGCTCTCTTAGGACTGTCCTTCAATCATGGGAGAGCCCGTGCTCTAGAGAAGCACGGAGATGTGATGGAGGAAATGCAGATGGATCCACGGTGTCGTCCAGCCCAGCACTTTTCTGACCGACTCTCCACAGTTGGACAGCACAACCCAGACACAAGCAAACACATCCAGGGCCATTATAACTAAGTCCAGACAGTGCACACAGGGTCTTTGCTCGGTCAGCCCCTCCCCCTGCCCCCAGGGGTGGCTTCCAGTCTCATTCCTTCTGCCAGAGTCCCTCTGCCTTACTCGGGGGCTGTCGCCAGCACCCCACAGGTAGAGGAGGCTCCGCTGTTGGCTGAGTGGCATCTAAAAGCCAGTTGTAGCAATAATATCTGACCTACATGGCCTTTGTTCTTTCCAAACCCAGCCCTGGGGCAAAGGAACAGATTTTCAGAGTGGGGAGTTAAATGAGCTGTGGTTGAAATACATTCAACCCAATTTAAGAAGACTTGGGGAATGAAAACACAGGTTTTGTACAAGAGTATCTTGATCTAGGAAAACAGAAGCATTCAACCCAAGCAGTTTTGGGCTCATGCTGTCCTTAAAGGGACTCTTTCTTATATATTTATTTTTTATGTGTCTGGGTGTTTTGCCTGTGTGGATGTCTGTGCACGACTTGCATGGGTGGTGCCCAATCAGAAGAGGGCATTAGGTCCTCTAGAACTGGGGTTACGTGGTTATGAACCACCATGTGAGTCCTGGTAATCAAACCCTGGTCCTCTGGAAGAGCAGCCAGTTGTTGTCTTCTGGGCTCTTCGCGTGCACTGTAGTACATGGATGCACACACACACAGTCACACATGTGACTGGAAGTGGTAGCTCACTGGTGGCTCTTCTTGTAGACCTGGGCTCAGTTCCCAGCACCCACATGGTGACTCCACTTCCAGGGGATCTGACACCTTCTTTTGACCTCTCTGGGTACTAGACTTGCATGTGGTATATATACATACATTCAGGCAAACTTTCATACACATACAAATACAACAAAGAGAGTATGAGAAGAGGACTCATGAGCCCAGACAGTGGCACACACCTGTGATCCTAGGACTCAGGAGACAGAAGCAGCAGGGTCATCAGCAGTTTGGGGCCAGCCTGGTCCACATAGAGGGTTCCAGACCAGCCAGGACTGCATAGTGAAGTCCTGTGTCAAAAACAAACAAACAAAAACAAAACAAATGAAACCAAAGACAAAATGAAGCAAAACCAGCTAGAGCCAGCATGTAGCTCAGTGGTAAAGTATGTCCTATGCCAGCGTTAATGGAGCTTTGAATTTGATTCGTAGTACTGGAGAGAAAGAGAGAGACAGAGAGGAAAAGAGAGAAAGGAAAAGAAAATTAAATTTCCTCCACAAAGAAAAAGAACTTAGCAAAAAAAATTTAATATGCACATTTTCTCATTTTTGCATCCTAGTACATTATTATCACAATATATCGTGACAGGTTGATCTGCAATTCAGAGATGCTGTCCATGCACAGGAGATGCTGTTCCTGCACAGGAGATGCTGTCCATGCACAGGAGATGCTGTCCATGCACAGGAGATGCTGTCCATGCACCGGCCATGTTGCTGAGATCCAGCCATTTTCCATTTTGTTTAAGCCTCGGAGCCTTTTCAAGCCAACATTAGCTCCGTTTTCTTCAGAGCGATGGGACCAGCACGTGGCGGTTACAGAACTGTTCTTCTCCACATTGGCTTGTCTTTTGTACACACTGGAAAGGATGGTGTGGTGTTTCCGTATGTTTATACAACATGCCCTGACCAAATCCAGCCTTCCTTCTCATCTTCCCCCAACACCCTTCCCAATCTCTAGCCACTGTTGTTCAGTTTTCAGGTCAACTTTTTTCCCTACCTCACTGTGCATCTCCAGCTAGATTGGAACTCACTCTGTAGACCAGGCTGGCTTCAGACTCACAGAGATCCACCTGCCTCTGCGCCCCCTCCTCCCCCTGCAGTGCTGGGATCCATGGCTGAGATCCACGGCGTCACCACCACAATTGACCCCTGAGAACGGTTTTGCCAGGTGAGTGTCTGATGTGCATCACCTAGAAAGACTTCTCCAAGTGGGCAGCCCTGAGATGTCCCCCACCCCCAAAAGACAACTGGAGTCTCAGGGGACACTCTTGAAATTATGCAAATTCTTTCTGAAAATGTATTCTACGCGTGGGTATTTCACTTTCTTGGCCCACTGTTCAAACTATCCAAGAGAAAGTACAGAGAATAACTTTCTGAATGAAAGAAATACGGAGAAGAATAACGACTCTTCCCTCGTCCCTCCCTACTCAGTCCCTCCCCAGAGGCGGCCATGCTCCAACTCCATCGGTGTGTGTATGAGGCACTCTTGGACCGCCCTTCACTGCCGCCTCAGCACACATGCTGTACTTGAGAGCAAAGGACAGAAGTCTCCACAGGGGGAGGTGAGAGGGGGTCAGATGGAAGCAGTGCACAGGTGTTGCCTCTCCTGGCCCTTCTGGAGGTAAGTTAGAGGCTGGGCAATGGTCTACCGAAGGGACACAGCCTGAGATCTTGGACACACAACAGGCTTGGGGAGGTGGGGCCAGGAGGGTCCTCCCCGTCCCTTTCTTCGCTGCCTTAGCCAGCCTCACCTCATTCTGGGTGTTAGGAGTTTCCAGGGTTCGCTCTCTGGATGAACTTTGACACTAGAATCTGAGTCACCTCATGACCAAAGCCCATGACCAGCACGGAAACACAAAAGCAGGGCCAGTGCAGGAGGAGGCTTCACGGAACCAGAGTCTTTGGCCAGCTGGATGTGAAACGCATCGAGGGACATGTGTGCACCTGCACGCATGTGGTACACACAGACAAGCAAGCACACACATACACATAAGTGCAGATAAATAATTTAATAAAAGAATTCCTCAGAGGGCCGTGCCTTTGTCAGGGCCAGCACTGTCTCGATGAGGACTAGTTAGAGACAGATGCTGATGGCATTAGGAAGAGAAGTGGGTGGCACTGACGGGGAAAATAAAGGACACAAACATTGCTCAGTTCTCAGATTGCGCGTAGCTCGAGGAAAAGAAATGCCTGGTCCCTACGTTTAGCAAGGAAAATGACTTGATGATTTCATTGGTTGTCTTTGTTTGTCAACCAGGAAGAATCCCTCAGGAGAATTTTATCCCAAACCTTCCAGCTGTGCTGGGTGACATGGGAACATGCCCGAGGTCACTGTCAGGTGCTCGTCACCTGGTGGAAGATCCTGCCGTGGAGCCATCTGGCTGGCAGGTGGAGGGACCGTTCCCGGAGCTGCAGTCTTCCACAGGGTGCTTTGAACAGCTCTGTCAGTACTTGTCCTCGTGTTGCTTTTGAATTATAAGGCTGGAAAATCAGGTTTTTCAAGTCTAAAAAAGAAAGAAAGAAAAAATCCCACAACCTAGTCTTCATTTCCCAGCAGGGCCTCAGAGTCCTTGGAAATACATGCTTGATAATCAAACCCTGCTGATATGTCAACAAGAAATCTAATCATTTACAACAGGGGTGCAGGCTGCCCGAGAACCTCTTCCCGTGGAGGGGGGCTGTTGAGATAGCTGTCAGTGAAGTGCGTACCTGCGGACCGCAGTTTAATCCCCAGGGCCCAGGTGAGAAAGCTGGGTATGGTGGTATATGCTTTTAATCTCAGGCCTGGGGAGGTAGAGACAGCCGGATCCCAACGGCTAACCAGTTCAGCCTACACAACACATCCCAGGTTCCAGGGAGAGACCCGCCCTGTCTCCAAAGACAAGGTTCACACCACCCGTGGAGGAAGAACCCCGAGACTGTCCTCTGGCCTCCACAAGTGCACTCCTACTCAGTCAGACACCATACCTCTCTGTCTTCCACACAGCAGTGGGAAGATTACCTGATGGTAAAGAACCGAACCACTAGAAGAAGGGACCTGATATTGGGAATGGGACAAACAACTGCTCATGCCTCCCCCCAGCCAAAAGAGTTACAACTTCAGCTTAAATTCTACCTCTCTCATTATTGGCTGTGGTGTTGGACACATTATCTAACCCTCAGAGACTTCAAGTCTGTGCTGTCCAGCAGGGTCACCCATCAAACACGTCCCACTCTGATGGTCAGTGTTAGATACTTTGAGGTTGGTGTTCTCAAACGCTGCTCCGTGCAAAGGGACAATCTGGTGAGTTCACTCTGCTCAGTTCATGAAGACATCTGCTGGTCTCAGGTGTGGTGATACACGTGTGTAATCCTAGCACGAGGCAAGTGAGTCAAGAGGATCAGAAGTTCACAGTGAGTTCATGGCCACCCTGGGCTATATGAGACCTTGTCTCAGCCAATCAAACCAGGCAACATCGAGGTTAGAGTGCCCTTTTTTCACCAAATGATGAAAAATTATCTTTGGGGGCTAAAGGTGTACGTTGGTGGTAATTTGTATGCTTAGTGGGGCCCTGGATTTGATCATCAGCTCCAAAAACAAACAAAAACCCAGAATTATATACGTTTTTAAAGTCCTTCGCTATCCAAGAAACTGGCCTCCTAGTCCATTCCCTATACATGTGTGGCTGCACAACCAGACGGACTCGGATTCGGCAGTCCAGCAACAGAAAGGTGAGTTCTCTTTTGTTTGCAGGTCTTTTGTTCTGTAAGTGGTCTCAGTGAATTTAAGAATGACAGATTAAAAAGGGACTCCAGCCTGCCGTCCAGGGAACAGCATGTAAAGGCAGCAGGTAAAGCCACGGAACACATGGCAACATACAGATTAACAAAAATGGGTTAATTTAAGATAGAAGAACTAGATAACAAGAAGCCTGCCACGGCCATACAGTTTGTAAGGAAAAAAAAAAAGAATGACAGATGAGCATGTCTGAAAACAGAAAGGTTAAGTCAATGCTCTTCAGTCTCACATTTCCAACTTGTTTCAAGGGGGACTGTTAGCAAATGATGGCATTCAGGCTTTGAAGCCTTTTTTGCCATCTGCCACGCTGGCTACCTTACCTGTGTTCCCTTGAATACCTGGGTATCTGATTCCATGGTTTGAGTGCAGACAGAGATGCAAGCCCCAACTGATGGGAGTGTCTGCCTTTTGTCTGGGAGGTCTTCGATTTGAGTTCAAAAGATCTCCCACTGCCCCATATTTTAGGTGTTCAGTTCTTAGCTGGTGGCACTATTTGGGAGGTTCCAGAAACTTTAGGAGGTGAGGCCTAGATGGAAAAAGAAGGTCACTGAAGGGTAGGTTCTTGAGTTATATTATCCTGGCCACTTCCCGTTGAGCACGCTGCCCCATCATGCTATGAAGTGGACCACTGTCACAGTTAACGTTAGTTGTTAACTCCACACCTGGGAAGAAGGAACCTCCGTTGAGGAACCCCTTCCATCAGACCGGTCAGTGGGGTATTTTCTTAATTGCTTTTGATCCAGGGGGGGCCACACCCACTGTGGGCAGCACTATCCGTAGGCAAGTGGGCCTGGGCTGGGTAAGAAAGGTAGCTGAGTGGCTGGGAAGCAGCATTCTTGCCCATCTCTACTTCAGTTCCTAACTCCAGGCTCCTGCCTTGAGCTTCTGTCTTGGCTTCCCTTGATGATGGACGTGTGAAGTCAAACAAACCCTTGCTCTTGGTCAGGGCGTTATCACAACAGCAGAGAAGGAAACTACAGCCGTTCGGCCTCCCCACCGAGACGGCCGACCCCTCTCCAACCACGAGCGGAAATACATTGTCTTG